>NC_049208.1:11261071-11291071 GCF_013347855.1 Anguilla anguilla | reverse complement strand
AGCGTGTAACAGGATTATTCTTCACAGAGAAATCTCGCTGCGTTTCTGATGGGAGTCTAGAGCTGACACAAAATTTGCAGAAGTACAACATGCGATTGCAGGACTCCACCACAAGGTGTCAGCACAGACACCTACTGTTTATTATTCAGACCGACAGCGAGTGCGAGCAAAGGCGGAGAATGAGCTTGTTGTTTCGCAACAGTGCACTGCAGACACTGCACAGATTAACTGTGAAAGCACTTATCCACCTTGCAGCCAACCTGTGAATGCAGCTCTCCTCTCTGTTTGTAACAATCTCCTTCAGGCAAGTCCTGGTAATGTGTAGGTGTGTCTCTTTATTGAACATCTCCAGGGTCTTGTGCGCTGGTAAAGTTTAAGATGTATGTATGTGTGTGTGTGTGTGTGTGTCGTTACTGAGCACCTCCAGGGTCTCGTGTCCTGATAAGGTAGTTAGGAGTCAGTACCCAGTGTAAGACGTGTGTGTCTCTTACTTGAGCACCTCCAGGGTCTCGTGTCCTGATAAGGGAGTCAGTACCCAGTGTAAGACGTGTGTGTCTTACTTGAGCACCTCCAGGGTCTCGTGTCCTGATAAGGTAGTTAGGAGTCAGTGCCCAGTGTAAGACGTGTGTGTCTCTTACTTGAGCACCTCCAGGGTCTCGTGTCCTGATAAGGTAGTTAGGAGTCAGTACCCAGTGTAAGACGTGTGTGTCTCTTACTTGAGCACCTCCAGGGTCTCGTGTCCTGATAATGTAGTTAGGAGTCAGTACCCAGTGTAAGACGTGTGTGTCTCTTACTTGAGCACCTCCAGGGTCTCGTGTCCTGATAAGGTAGTTAGGAGTCAGTACCCAGTGTAAGACGTGTGTGTCTCTTACTTGAGCACCTCCAGGGTCTCGTGTCCTGATAATGTAGTTAGGAGTCAGTACCCAGTGTAAGACGTGTGTGTCCCTTACTTGAGCACCTCCAGGGTCTCGTGTCCTGATAAGGTAGTTAGGAGTCAGTGCCCAGTGTAAGACGTGTGTGTGTCTTACTTGAGCACCTCCAGGGTCTCGTGTCCTGATAATGTAGTTAGGAGTCAGTGCCCAGTGTAAGACGTGTGTGTGTCTTACTTGAGCACCTCCAGGGTCTCGTGTCCTGATAAGGTAGTTAGGAGTCAGTGCCCAGTGTAAGACGTGTGTGTGTCTTACTTGAGCACCTCCAGGGTCTCGTGTCCTGATAATGCAGTTAGGAGTCAGTGCCCAGTGTAAGACGTGTGTGTCCCTTACTTGAGCACCTCCAGGGTCTCGTGTCCTGATAATGTAGTTAGGAGTCAGTGCCCAGTGTAAGACGTGTGTGTGTCTTACTTGAGCACCTCCAGGGTCTCGTGTCCTGATAATGTAGTTAGGAGTCAGTGCCCAGTGTAAGACGTGTGTCTCTTACTTGAGCACCTCCAGGGTCTCGTGTCCTGATAAGGGAGTCAGTACCCAGTGTAAGACGTGTGTGTCTTACTTGAGCACCTCCAGGGTCTCGTGTCCTGATAAGGTAGTTAGGAGTCAGTGCCCAGTGTAAGACGTGTGTGTCTCTTACTTGAGCACCTCCAGGGTCTCGTGTCCTGATAAGGTAGTTAGGAGTCAGTACCCAGTGTAAGACGTGTGTGTCTCTTACTTGAGCACCTCCAGGGTCTCGTGTCCTGATAATGTAGTTAGGAGTCAGTACCCAGTGTAAGACGTGTGTGTCTCTTACTTGAGCACCTCCAGGGTCTCGTGTCCTGATAAGGTAGTTAGGAGTCAGTACCCAGTGTAAGACGTGTGTGTCTCTTACTTGAGCACCTCCAGGGTCTCGTGTCCTGATAATGTAGTTAGGAGTCAGTACCCAGTGTAAGACGTGTGTGTCCCTTACTTGAGCACCTCCAGGGTCTCGTGTCCTGATAAGGTAGTTAGGAGTCAGTGCCCAGTGTAAGACGTGTGTGTGTCTTACTTGAGCACCTCCAGGGTCTCGTGTCCTGATAATGTAGTTAGGAGTCAGTGCCCAGTGTAAGACGTGTGTGTGTCTTACTTGAGCACCTCCAGGGTCTCGTGTCCTGATAAGGTAGTTAGGAGTCAGTGCCCAGTGTAAGACGTGTGTGTGTCTTACTTGAGCACCTCCAGGGTCTCGTGTCCTGATAATGCAGTTAGGAGTCAGTGCCCAGTGTAAGACGTGTGTGTCCCTTACTTGAGCACCTCCAGGGTCTCGTGTCCTGATAATGTAGTTAGGAGTCAGTGCCCAGTGTAAGACGTGTGTGTGTCTTACTTGAGCACCTCCAGGGTCTCGTGTCCTGATAATGTAGTTAGGAGTCAGTGCCCAGTGTAAGACGTGTGTCTCTTACTTGAGCATCTCCAGGGTCTTGTGGTCCAGGCTGAGTCGGGGGTTCCCTGTCAGGTCCAGCTCCTGCAGCTTCGGGGGAAGATTATCCGGCAGTGTGACCTCAGTCAGCTCATTGCAGCTCACATCCACACACTGAGGAGAGAGGGAGAGGTACCGTCGATACACATGAGCATACACACACACAACGCATGCACACACGTAAGCACACACACACACTAATGCACGCATACATAACATAACGACAAGCCATACAGTACACGTGTGTGTGTGAGTCTGTGTACTGTATGTCCATGTGTCTGTGTGTGTATCTGTGCGTGTGTGTGCATACTGTATGTGCATGCATTCGTGTGTGTGTGTATCTGTGCGTGTGCGTGCATACTGTATGTGCATGCGTGTGTGTGTGTGTGTGTGTGTGTGTGTGTGTGTGTGTGTGTGTGTGTGAGTCTGTGTACTGTATGTCCATGTGTCTGTGTGTGTATCTGTGCGTGTGTGTGTGTGTGTGTGTGTGTGTGTGAGGCCGTGTCACGTTAGCCTTGCCCTGGTACAGTGAGAGCTCAGGGGAGATTCCAAGCCCTGCCAATTAGACTGGAACGACCCGCTAACTATTTACAGCACCGCTGCTCCTCTGAGAGCTAACGGCACAGCCAGGCCCAATTCAGCCTGGACCAACTCAGCCTGGACCAATTCAGCCTGGACCAATTCAGCCTGGACCAATTCAGCCTGGACCAATTCAGCCTGGACCAACTCAGCCAGGCCCGATACAGCCAGGCCAAATTCAGCCAGGCCCAATACAGCCAGGCCCAATTCAGCCAGACCCAATACAGCCAGGCCCAATTCAGCCAGGCCCAATACAGCCAGGCCCAATTCAGCCAGACCCAATTCAGCCAGACCCAATACAGCCAGACCCAATACAGCCAGGCCCAATTCAGCCAGACCCAATACAGCCAGGCCCAATTCAGCCAGACCAAATTCAGCCAGGCCCAATTCAGCCAGGCCCAATACAGCCAGGCCCAATTCAGCCAGACCCAATTCAGCCAGACCCAATACAGCCAGACCCAATACAGCCAGGCCCAATTCAGCCAGACCCAATTCAGCCAGACCCAATACAGCCAGACCCAATACAGCCAGGCCCAATTCAGCCAGGCCCAATACAGCCAGGCCCAATTCAGCCAGGCCCAATTCAGCCAGGCCCAATACAGCCAGGCCCAATTCAGCCAGGCCCAATTCAGCCAGGCCCAATACAGCCAGGCCCAATTCAGCCAGACCCAATACAGCCAGGCCCAATTCAGCCAGACCAAATTCAGCCAGGACCAATTCAGCCAGGCCCAATACAGCCAGGCCCAATAAAGCCAGGCCCAATACAGCCAGACCCAATACAGCCAGGCCCAATTCAGCCAGACCCAATTCAGCCAGGCCCAATACAGCCAGGCCCAATACAGCCAGGCCCAATTCAGCCAGGCCCAATTCAGCCAGGCCCAATTCAGCCAGGACCAATTCAGCCAGGCCCAATACAGCCAGACCCGATTCAGCCAGGCCCGATTCACCCAGGCCCAATACAGCCAGGCCCAATTCAGCCAGACCCAATTCAGCCAGGCCCAATTCAGCCATGCCCAATTCACCCAGGTCCAATTCAGCCAGGCCCAATACAGCCAGGCCCAATACAGCCAGGCCCAATTCAGCCAGGCCCAATACAGCCAGGCCCAATACAGCCAGGCCCAATTCAGCCAGGACCAATTCAGCCAGGCCCAATTCAGCCAGGACCAATTCAGCCAGGCCCAATACAGCCAGGCCCAATTCAGCCAGGCCCGATTCACCCAGGCCCAATACAGCCAGGCCCAATTCAGCCAGACCCAATTCAGCCAGGCCCAATTCAGCCATGCCCAATTCACCCAGGTCCAATTCAGCCAGGCC
This sequence comes from Anguilla anguilla, assembly GCF_013347855.1. NCBI lineage: Eukaryota > Metazoa > Chordata > Actinopteri > Anguilliformes > Anguillidae > Anguilla > Anguilla anguilla. The sequence goes on along the minus strand of NC_049208.1, from coordinate 11,286,820 downwards.
CAATACAGCCAGGCCCAATACAGCCAGGTCCAATTCAGCCAGGCCCAATACAGCCAGGCCCAATACAGCCAGGCCCAATTCAGCCAGGCCCAATACAGCCAGGCCCAATATAGCCAGGCCCAATTCAGCCAGACCCAATTCAGCCAGGCCCAATTCAGCCAGACCCAATACAGCCAGGCCCAATTCAGCCAGACCAAATTCAGCCAGGCCCAATTCAGCCAGGCCCGATTCACCCAGGCCCAATACAGCTCAGCACTCAATCAGGGTGCACGGCCCAATCCCCCGCCGGCCCCGCCCTCACCTTCATCTCCATGAGCTGCATGACCTCGGGGAAGACCTGGATGCAGTTGGAGTGCGCCACCAGCGTGTGCATGCGCCGGCAGCTCAGGATGGTGGTGGGCACGGCCTTCAGCTGGTTACCGCTCAGGTCCACCTCCTCCAGCTGCTCCAGCTTGGCCATTTTACTGAGAGAGAGAGAGGAGGGGAAGAGAGAGAAAGAGAGGGAGAGAGGCTGTGAGTACATAGTGTATGTGCGTGTGTGTATATGTGCCTGTATGTGCTGTATGTGTATTTTTGTTTGAGTTTGCATGGTTGTGTATGCCATGTATGTGTATGTACATTGTGCATGCATGTATGTATGCATGTACACTATGTATGTATGTGTGTATGCATGTACAGTATGTGTGTATGTGTGTATATACAGTTTGCGTGTATGTATGTATGTATGTATGCATGTACACTATGTATGTATGTGTGTATGCATGTACACTATGTATGTATGTGTGTATGTATGTACAGTATGTGTGTATGTGTGTATGTATGCATGCATGTGCTGGTCTATGTTACCTGGCTGGGAAGCTCTGTAGCTGGTTGTATGCCATGTGCAGTACCCTCAGGTGGCTGTGTCCGGTCAGTAGAGGCACACATTTGTCGGTGAGCCGGTTGTTGGTGAGGTAGAGCTCCTGCAGGATGCTGTGGCTCTCTTCTGATAGGCTGGAGGGTGGCAGGCCTTCCAGCTGATTGGCCGAAGCATTCAGACACCGCAAACTGTAGGCCCGTCGTGGACACAACTGTTAGATACTGACATACTGTACATCCACATAGAAACAATGTGACACAGTTTTCTATTGGACAGCTATGCACCACATAACAAAAGTCATGTATTTATATATCTACAGAGAAACTACATTATAACATTAGACACTAATATACATCTTCAGTGATGATAAAACTGTCACCCACAAATATACATCTACAGACACCATGTAACTATACATATACAGTATGAGTCATATATTAGACACCAACAGACACCACTGATCTATACATACATCTATAAGAGTCATATATAAGACATAGGAAACACTGTGTAAATAACACCAATAGACATCTATAAATTCTATGATAATAACAGTAATATACATATATGAGAAACCTCCTAACGACATAGTCAGATTTGCTGTAGATTTACAGAGACCTAATGTAGCATTGCACTGTCAGGTACAATCGGCTGCACCAAAAACAGCATCTATAGTTGATATTACACCTGCAATAGGACTGCTGGGAACTCTACTCACAAAGACATCAGGTTGTACTAATGTAAGAAGGCAGTAAGATTATATAAAATCACTCTACAGCACGGGGAACCTCAATATTACACAAACATCATTCTGTGTTAGCACCAGCCTGCCAATGTGATAGTGAGATGCTACATTTATAGCACACAACTGGCCTAAGGGCATCAATACCCTTCTGTCCCATACATAAACATTATTCTTTTATGTAATAACTGACGTTCACACTGAACTGTGAAGGGCCCACCAGCCCTTAGGTGAAAAGATTCCTGTTTATGGACTTGGAAGTAGTTCGTATTTTTTTTTAGGTATTCAGTACTCAGATTTGTTAGTTATTTTGTCTTTTCAGAAAGACTTTCCATATTTGTTTCAACATTTATTTGCACATTCCACAGCACAGCCACTCCCTTTGGCATTTGCAAGTTTCCACCATTTCAGCAAAACAAAAAATAAACATTAAAAACCATCTTGTAATTCTGCCCGGTGCATGCAAAAAGACAAACTGGACACTGCAATTTCAGCTGCTCTTTCAGAGAATTCAAAGTGATAAATGTCTTTGTTGTTTTAAAAAAGAAATCTTTAAAAAGCACACTAAAACGATTTGATGAAAAAAAAGGCAATCTTTTGATTTATCTGTAAGGATGTAACTTTTACAAGCAGCACATTATTTAAATGCACTGAGTAACTTACTCAGCAGGGTCGTGGCTGGGGATAAAGTTCTGTTCGTGCAGCAGGATGATGGTATGGGTGGCCCTGGGGCCCAGGATGCAGAGAGTACAGAGCTCTACCCACAATGCCTTGCAGCCTGTATTTCTGCCACGACCCCTAAGATTTATCCTCCGGGCCTGCGCTGTGCTCCTGAGCCTTCCCAAAGCAGCGTGGGTAATAAATACTCTGCAGGCTATGCCTGTACGCTTAAATGCACGTGTGTGTGCGTGCGCGTGTGTGTGTGTGTGTATGTGTGCGTGGGCGTGTGCTTGAGTGTGCGAGGACACAATGCAGGGCTGACTGAAGCAGGGGAGAGCAATCAATCACACAGCGTCCGTTTCACCGAGGCAAGGACAACAGGCCGCGTATGCGATGAGATCAAGTGTTCCCTTGAAATCGGGAACATGGCCTCGTAAAAAATAGCCTTCTTTACAGCCACGCGCTGTAACCACATCCCAGCAGATGCTGAGTGGAGACTGAACTTAAATGTGCTGCTGATACTGTACAGGGATGTGAAGGACAGCAGGGGGCCTACCTGACGGTAATGAAATGTGTGGGTGCAGCAGGGGGCCTACCTGTCTGTTATGAGGTGTGTGGATGCAGAAGTGCAGAAGGGGGCCTACCTGTCTGTTATGAGGTGTTTGGGTGTAGCAGGGGGACTACCTGTCTGTAATGAAACGTGTGAGTGCAGCAGGAGGACTACCTGTCTGTTATGAGGTGTATGGGTGCAGCATGGGGCCTACCTGTCTGCTATGAGGTGTGAGAGTGTAGCAGGGGGCCTACCTGTCTGTTAAAAGCTGTGAGGGTGTAGCAGGGGGCCTACCTGTCTGCTATGAGGTGTGAGAGTGTAGCAGGTGACCTACCTATCTGTTATGAAGTATATGGGTGCAGCAGGGGGCCTACCTGTCTGTTATGAGGTGTGAAAGTATAGCAGGGGGCCTACCTGTCTGTTATGAGCTGTGAGGGTGTAGCAGGGGGCCTACCTGTCTGTTATGAGGTGTGTGGGTGTAGCAGGGGGCCTACCTGTCTGCTATGAGGTGTGTGGGTGTACCAGCCAGACTACCTGTCTGTTATGAGGTGTGTGGGGGCATTAGGGGGCCTACCTTTCGGCTTTGAGGAACAGGTTGGAGGGCAGCTCCACCAGCTGGTTGTGCTGGACGTCCAGCACCTCCACCTGCGTGTGCTCCAGTCGCTCTGGCAACCGCTGTAGCTGGTTGTGTCCCATCAGGAGCTTCCTAAGACTGCTGCTGCAGAAGAGTCTAGAAAAGGAACACACACGGTGAATAAAACACACACAGACACACAAACACACACACACACACACCCTCAGCTGTACAACCGTCTGGGAGAAGACACAGGCACACACACACACGCACAGCCAGGTACCGTAGGTTTCACCTTGTCAGCGCATGTGAAAAGGGCTTTTTGTGACTGTCTAAACGAGGAAATGCTCTGTTGTACAGGAAATGAGGCACACAAGAAGAGACTAATGAGAAGGCACGATTCTGTTTGCTAAGCACTTCTGTCCTGTACAGTTTACAAACGCTTCAGTGACACTTTTGCAAATCCTATTTGAATTTTGCTGACAGTCACTGTTTTGGCAGAAGCGGAAACACAGAGAGGATTCAGAAAGGCGAGATGGGCCTGAAAACTCTCGTAAAAAGAGCAGAACTTTGTAGCTGCTGAAAGACAGATTACTCCATAAGTACCCGTCAGCCTCCTATTAATTATATAACGTATATAAGTGAGATAAAAACGACTTCTGGCGCTCGTTAAATGGGTGGAGTCCAGTCGGTCACATGGCGCGCGGGCGTTTGTTTAGGCCCGGGGCCTACTGGCGTCACCGCCGCCATAACGTACCTTCAGTGGATTAACGTCAGTCCGGCGCTTTACCACTCCGCTATCCCGGCGCGTTAAAATAAGAAACCCCCACACCTCGTTTACGAGGCGGAGCCGGAGGAGATGGACGACCCGGGAAACGCGGGAGGAAAGGTAATTCCGCGGAGGCGCACGAGCGCTGCCCGCTGGAATCCATCACCGCCACGCCGAGAGAGCAGAAAAAGAAAAAAAAAACAGACCCGCTGAGCGCGGGCGACCGACGCGCTCGTCTGGGGGGGAGACGCGCCGGAGGAAAAAGAGTCCAGGGGAGGAGCGCAGATCTTTAAACTCCTTTAAACTCTGCTGACTTATGACAGCGGATATTTATTAATGTAGCCTATACCCTAAGGGGGGGGGGGGGTGAGGTAGTGAGAAAGGAAGGGAAACAGAGAGAGGGGGAGAGAGAGAGAGAGAGAGAGAGAGAGAGAAAGAGAGAGCGAGGGAGAGAGAGAGAGAGAGAAAGAAAGAGAGCGAGAGAGAGAGAGAAAGAAAGAGAGAGAGAGAGAGAGAAAGCGAGAGAAGGGGGTGGTTTTTGTCACGTATAAAGAGAGAGAGGGGGAGAGAGATGGGATGGATTTTGCTCCAGTACCACCCACGTCCCCGAACTCAGCGGAGAAGGGCTGCGTTGTCATGGCAATCTCCCCTGACCACTTGTGTGGTTGTGTATGTCTCCTTGACAAATAACTTGGGTCGAACACAGGACTATTTCTGTACAGTGAGCAGACCACTGAGTCAGGGAAAGCTAGGCCTGAGTCAGTGGAGTTATATTCTCTTCTGCTGATGCCAGGTTTCTGACAAACTGCCCGCCTTCTCTACATGTACCTCTGGGAGCTGTGGAAATAACTCACAGCAGTGAGCCCCCTAGTGGAGCTCACAGAATCTGAGGCAAACATGTAATTCGGCAGAGCTTCCCCCAGTTATTTGAGGACTTTTTAATTTTTTTCAAAATAAAAGCACTGGATTTATTTGATCTAATTCACACAGTGAAACGTTCTCTTCCAGTCAACGACGAATTATTTAACTAATGAAGCACTGACATTTACATGTAAACAATTGTCTGCAGCCCTACACACACACACACACACACACACCACACCCTCAACCTTACACACACACACACACGTTTCTAGAGCTCTGCAGCGGATCTTTTCTAATGCCCATAGGCTCTTATAGGAGCTCGTTTATAAGTGACCACTGCAAAGCATCATAACCTTCCGCCTCATTGGTGTTCTGGGCAATATGCAAAAGAGATGCCAAAAAAAGAAAGAGCTGTTAAGACTGTGAGTCAGACCAGCGGCTGCACCGTACCAAATATCCACCGCGCAATAAATCCAGGCAAGCCCTCGGAAATGTTAGACGCCCACTACGCGCCGAACCACGCAGGAAAAGAAACAGACTCCCCCACCTACAGCATCAAATATGCAAAAGGAGATATGGAGATTCGTTCGGTCCTGCAGCCATAGAGCTCTACGGTGCAAATTAGACCAGTGTTGCTGTGATGATACGATATCTTTAGGATAGCTTTTATGCTTTGTGTTGCATATTGTGGTTGTTTTTTTAAGGCATGGAGGTGCCAGTCTAATGAATTTCCCTACACAGGGTAATGAAGTACCACTTGAGCAGTCCCACAGGGGGGTTAGATTAGGGAGAATGGCGTATCTGTTACAGCGCTGGCGGGGGGGCAGGGGCGGGGTCAGCGGGCACACTCACCGAGCGGGCAGCTCGCCGACGCGGTTGTGGCTGACGTCCAGCACCTCCAGCTGCCTGAGGTCACACAGCCAATCGGGGAGGGACTCCAGACGGTTCCTGTGACCCAGGATGGTTAACAGATAAGGTGTGGAGACAGGCAGGGTTTTATATGGAGGAGAGGGAGGGGGAGAAGAATTTGAGGAGTTACAGCAGATTAAAGGGAGGGAGGGGCTGGATCATGTTTAGCTCATTTTTGTGTCCTACAGAGGAGGCTGCAGCAGTCTCCCTGTTCCCGGCTAAGCGTGAGCTCAGGTGCTCAGGTGCACATATGTGGAGGATGTGGGTGAGGCTCACCTGGAGACGTCCATGTAGGTCAGGTTAGAGGGCACAGGAGACACCTCCAGCTGGCACAGCTCTGGAGAAATACACACAGGAGTGAATGAGAGTGAGTACCATCCAGAACAGCCATGTGACCTAACTCATCCAATCATTGTACAGCCATATGACCCAACTCATCCAATCACTGTGCAGCCATGTGACCCAATTAATCCAATCACTGCACAGTCATGTGACTCAGCACCACCAATTACAGCACACCCATGTAACCCAACTCCTCAAAACACTGCAGTCATGTGACTGAGCTCCACCAATCACAGCACAGCCATGTGACCCAACTCCTCCAATCATTGCACAGTCACGTGACTCAGCTCCACCAATCACAGCACAGCCATGTGACCCAACTCATCCAATCACTGAGCTCCACGGGAGAGTAGGGGCAGGGGGACCTACTGTTGGCCGAGGCGTAGAGTGCTTTGAGGGGGCCTCCGCGCAGGGAGAGGGAGGTGAGCCGGTTCCTCTCGCAGTGCAGCACCTCCAGGCGGGGGAAGATGGAGGCGTCCAGCTCCTGCAGCCGGTTGTCCCGCAGGTCCAGGTGCGTCACATGACGCAGGAAGTCCGGCTCCTCCGGGAGCACCTGGCAGATCTTATTCAGCCTGGCAGGGAGACGGACAGAGGGACGTAGAAGACAGAGGGACAGAGAGGACGGAGAGGATGGAGAGGACAGAGGCACAAAGGGCGGAGAGGACAGAGGGACAGGTCAGGGCAGGGCAGAACCTCAGAGCCCACATATAGCTGGCCTGACACAGAGCAGAGCATGTGCACTCTGCCCAATCCTATAAGGATACGGCGCCCCCATTGGGCCAGAAGGAACACTGCATTCATATAGGCTAGCCCATGCACAGGTCAATTTCCTTCATTATTCTTAGGATCACAAATGTTGTCCTGAATATGTCAAATGAAAAGCAATGGCCTCACAGGCTAGTGGAAAAACACGGTGACACATTTTCTGGGCCAGCCTAGACAAAGAGCTACACAGAGTCCTTCTATGTAATAAGGTAACTTATTAACTCTGACAAGTGTCACAAAGTTACCCCGAGGCGTGAACTGCAAACTGCAGTGTATCCGAACCACAAACCGTTGAATGAAATGAAAATGAAATGACACTAAATTAATTTTATTTTTTTAAATTACGTTTGAACCGGAGAGCCACACGATGACGTTAAACTCCACGGGCAGACTGTCGTACACGTTTGCATCGTGCAGCAGGTGTTCGAGCGGTCACGCGTGCGACGGGGAGATAAGACCTCGCCCACATCCGCCGCTAACGTGCTAACGGTGATCAATTAACTTCAAAATCCGCAAGTCACCCTACGCGAGCGTTTTTCCCCGAGCACGCCCAGGCTGTTAGCCAATGATTGCACGCTCACGCGCCGCAGCCCCGAATCGTGCTCTTCGCCGTGTTCCGCGCTGTTTCCAGCGTTCCTTATTTACTCTGCGAGCACTGCGTGTCTTCAGCACATCGCGCTATCGCCCGCGAACTCAGACGCCGGTCATTTCTGACCACACTGCCGTTCCCTTTTTCAAAAAGCAGTAGAGAGAGTAAAAGAGACGGCAAAAATATCCAACAAGATTTTTACAAGAAAAGCGCGGGTGTGGGGGAGTGTACTGTATGTGAATGTATATGTGTGTGTGTGTGTGTGTGTGTGTGTGTGCGTGCGTGAGCAAGTGTACTGTATGTTAATGCTTGTGTGTGTGTGTGTGTGTGTGTCCTGTATGTTAATGTGTGTGTGTGCGTGCGTGAGCAAGTGTACTGCATGTTAATGCGTGTGCGTGTATGTGTACGCGAGTGTATGTTCTGTATGTTTATGTGTGTGTGTGTGTGTGCGTGCGTGAGCAAGTGTACTGTATGTTAATGCTTGTGTGTGTGTGTGTGTGTGTGCAGTGTATATTAATGCGTGAGTGAGTATACCGCATGTTAAAGCGCTTGTGTGTGTGTGTGAGGGTAGTGTATATTAAAGCACGTATGTGCGTGTGTATAAGTGTGAGCGGGTGTACTGTACGTTAAAGCGTGTGTGTGTGTGTGTGAGGGTAGTGTATATTAATGCGCGTACATGCGTGTGTATAAGCGTGTGCGGGTGTACTGTACGTTAAAGCGTGTGTGTGTGTGTGTGAGGGTAGTGTATATTAATGCGCGTACATGCGTGTGTATAAGCGTGTGCGGGTGTACTGTACGTTAAAGCGTGTGTGTGTGTGTGTGAGGGTAGTGTATATTAATGCGCGTACATGCGTGTGTATAAGCGTGAGCGGGTGTACTGTACGTTAAAGCGTGTGTGTGTGTGTGTGAGGGTAGTGTATATTAATGCGCGTACATGCGTGTGTATAAGCGTGAGCGGGTGTACTGTACGTTAAAGCGTGTGTGTGTGTGTGTGAGGGTAGTGTATATTAATGCGCGTACATGCGTGTGTATAAGCGTGTGCGGGTGTACTGTACGTTAAAGCGTGTGTGTGTGTGTGTGAGGGTAGTGTATATTAATGCGCGTACATGCGTGTGTATAAGCGTGTGCGGGTGTACTGTACGTTAAAGCGTGTGTGTGTGTGTGTGAGGGTAGTGTATATTAATGCGCGTACATGCGTGTGTATAAGCGTGTGCGGGTGTACTGTACGTTAAAGCGTGTGTGTGTGTGTGTGAGGGTAGTGTATATTAATGCGCGTACATGCGTGTGTATAAGCGTGTGCGGGTGTACTGTACGTTAAAGCGTGTGTGTGTGTGTGTGAGGGTAGTGTATATTAATGCGCGTACATGCGTGTGTATAAGCGTGTGCGGGTGTACTGTACGTTAAAGCGTGTGTGTGTGTGTGTGAGGGTAGTGTATATTAATGCGCGTACATGCGTGTGTATAAGCGTGTGCGGGTGTACTGTACGTTAAAGCGTGTGTGTGTGTGTGTGAGGGTAGTGTATATTAATGCGCGTACATGCGTGTGTATAAGCGTGTGCGGGTGTACTGTACGTTAAAGCGTGTGTGTGTGTGTGTGAGGGTAGTGTATATTAATGCGCGTACATGCGTGTGTATAAGCGTGTGCGGGTGTACTGTACGTTAAAGCGTGTGTGTGTGTGTGTGAGGGTAGTGTATATTAATGCGCGTACATGCGTGTGTATAAGCGTGTGCGGGTGTACTGTACGTTAAAGCGTGTGTGTGTGTGTGTGAGGGTAGTGTATATTAATGCGCGTACATGCGTGTGTATAAGCGTGTGCGGGTGTACTGTACGTTAAAGCGTGTGTGTGTGTGTGTGAGGGTAGTGTATATTAATGCGCGTACATGCGTGTGTATAAGCGTGAGCGGGTGTACTGTACGTTAAAGCGTGTGTGTGTGTGTGTGAGGGTAGTGTATATTAATGCGCGTACATGCGTGTGTATAAGCGTGTGCGGGTGTACTGTACGTTAAAGCGTGTGTGTGTGTGTGTGAGGGTAGTGTATATTAATGCGCGTACATGCGTGTGTATAAGCGTGAGCGGGTGTACTGTACGTTAAAGCGTGTGTGTGTGTGTGTGAGGGTAGTGTATATTAATGCGCGTACATGCGTGTGTATAAGCGTGTGCGGGTGTACTGTACGTTAAAGCGTGTGTGTGTGTGTGTGAGGGTAGTGTATATTAATGCGCGTACATGCGTGTGTATAAGCGTGTGCGGGTGTACTGTACGTTAAAGCGTGTGTGTGTGTGTGTGAGGGTAGTGTATATTAATGCGCGTACATGCGTGTGTATAAGCGTGTGCGGGTAGTGTATATTAAAGCGCATACGTCCGTGTGTGTAAGTGTGAGCACATTAAAGCGCTCGTGCGTGTGTATAAGCGTGTGCGGGTGTACCGCACGTTAGCGCGCTCGTGCGTGTCTCTCCTTACCGCAGGTCCACGTGTTTGACCCTCAGCAGGCGGAAGGCGCGCAGCTCCAAGGCGGTCAGGCCGTTGCCCGCCATGCAGAGCCGCTCCACGCCCGCCAGCCGCTCCATCACCATGGGAACGGCGCTGAACTGGTTGAAGGACAGCCCCAGGTAGCTGAGGTGCTGGAGCGCCCCCAGCTCCTCCGGGAGGGACCGCAGGCAGTTCCCGTCCAACAGGAACGTCTGCAGGCTGAGGGGGGAAGGCGGGGGAGACGCTCGTTACGCCAGCACATCTGGGCCTTCAGCTCAGAGCCCGACGCGACGCTAACGCTCGCGCTCGGCAAGCTCTCAACATCCGCGCCTAACGGTCCACGACACGCAATTAAACACGGGTTTCCATTTTCAGACTCACAGAAGCAGACTGCAAGGTTCAGCGATCACATAGATTAAACTTACAAACTGCGAAGGAAAAACAACAAGGCTGTTGTTGATCGATTTTTTTGGAGCCTAAGGCTGTCGTTGGCCAGTTCCAGCCACCAGGTGGCAGCATTGACAGCGGGTTCAGTGCTGTTTGGGATTGTGGATTGTGGAATGCAGGGGATTTCAGACACAGTCCTCTCTGTGGTCGCTATCGAGACAAACAACTGCGCCCAGACCTCCGCAGCACAGGCTGTTTTTCACACAACAACCCAGCAGGGTGCTTCCATTCCATTTAGTCTTGATGTAGAGCTGCAATTTCCAATGTTCATATATTTCTAAACCCCATACCTCAAACTACCACACCTCACCCATACACAGGTTACACAAACACATACCCAGGACATGCTCACATTCATTTGCACACAAACACACATGCTCACATTCATTTGCACACAAACACAAACATACACACAAGCACACACAGACACATACACACAAACACACGTACACACACACGCCCGTACACACAAACACACACAGATGCACATGCAGACGCACACACGTACACACACACACACACACGCACACACACACACACACACAGTGCGACCAGAGCAAGACTGGATCATCAGCTGTCTCTGAACTGGCTGGCGAGTCCTCCGCTGATCCCCCTGCCCTGACCCCTGACCTGTGACCTGTGACCCCTAACCCCCATGCCGCATCACTTCCTGTGACTCACCTGTGCATGGAGCCCACGGCGCTGGGCACGGAGGTCAGGTAGTTGCAGGAGAGGTTGACCTCAGTCAGGGTGGGGATGCTGCAGACGGCCTGGGGGAACTGGCCCAGGTGGTTGCTGGAGAGGTTCAGACTGCGCAGCTTAGCGAACCTGCAAAACAGCACCAGAGGCTAACGCTAAATACAGGAGTCCTTTTCACCAAAACAACACTGCACTTTACATAAAGAACAGAGCCAGAATCACCAGAGGCTACAGCTAAATACAGGAGTCCATTTCACCAAAACAGCACTGCACTTTACATAAAGAACAGAGCCAGAATCACCAGAGGCTACAGCTAAATACAGGTGTTCATTTGACCAAAACAACACTGCACTTTACATAAAGAACAACCATAATCATCAAAGGCTAAAACAGGAATGTCAAACTCAAATCCCGGAGGGCTGCAGAGTCTGCTGACTTTCACTGTGTTTCAGCACTTAAGTGCTGAATTTAAGCCATTGATTGACAAAACACGTCTCATTTCTGAGACCTAAATCAACTACTCAATGAAACAAAACCACAAAAACCTGCAGACACTGCACATCTCCAGCACTGGAGTTAAACCTGCGGTCCTCTGGGACTGGAGTTAAACCTGTGGTCCTCTGGGACTGGAGTTAGACCTGTGGTCCTCTGGGACTGGAGTTAGACCTGTGGTCCTCTGGGACTGGAGTTAGACCCGTGGTCCTCTGGGACTGGAGTTAGACCTGTGGTCCTCTGGGACTGGAGTTAAACCTGTGGTCCTCTGGGACTGGAGTTAAACCTGTGGGCACAAGGGTCCTCCAGAACTGGAGATGAACCTGTGTCCCTCCAAGACTGTTGTTAGACCTGTGGGCACTGTGGCCCTCCAGGACTGTTGTTAAACCTGTGACTCTCTGGGACTGCTGTTACACCTGTGGGCACTGTGGGACTGGAGTTTGAGCTCCAGCTACAGGTAGATCAGTGAAAATGCGTGGAGGCCGTAGTTAAATGAGGCTATTTCCAAATAGTGTGGGCAGAAGAACAAGCACACCTTCTCGGCGGGAGAGAGCCTCCAATGCTGAAAAGGGCTGCTTTCTTCCCCTAATAAGAGGTATCGCTAACACCAGCAGTGCTAATGCTAATAACGAAGAAGTCTAAAAAGACTGGCTTGGATGTTGTCGTGTACGCTGGCCATGTTGACCTCAGTCTGTTACTGTACTGTACCTCAGAGGGATTGCTAGCCCCAGCCAGGGGACAATGATTGGACGGGCCCCTTTTTTCTCTAACACAAAGGACATCACATTGCCCCGTATGCCAGCCATACTGACATCGGTCCACTGTCCTAAGGGGACTGCAAGCGGCACCCCTACGGCTAATGCACAATGACTTCAAAGAAACTGAAGCAGATCAAAGAGCTAAGGGAAGCCACAGGGGGAAGAAAAAGAGAAAAACACTCAAACTGGCATTCTGAATGCAAAGAGCTAAATCTGAAACCCATGGCTAATTATGAGCGCCCCTCTGACCAAAAACAAAACTGAAAAGAAGAAGTCGAGGCGTTCACCGATTTTTTTTCAGAACAAGAGGAATTTCATAAAAACGTTTACTAGAAAGTATCGGTATCCACTGATAAGTAGCACTTCTGGGTTCTGAGAACCGAAGCTCTCCGGGGATCATGAGATGAAGCGTTAAAAAGGCTGCACTGTGAGCGCGCGCTCTGAATGGGCCAAGGCAAAAAGACAGGCCCGGGGAGCGAAACCGGAGGAGGCCGCCGCCCACACACAGCGCCTCAGCTCCGCCTCCGTCACAGTCTGTCGGGGGGGACAGGGCGGAGAGGGCCGGGCGTCGTGGCGACGGAGAGCGACGGACAGCTCCATCACAGACCGCCTTCCCCCAGCCCCCGAGGAACAGACTTACGAAGAGCTGCCCGAGTCAGCCCCGCGTTTCTTTACCGAGACGGGGAGCGGGGAGACAGGGAGCGGGGAGACGAACGCGCGCGCGATTCCCTCTCCGTCTCTCAGCTAAAGCTCTCTCCCAGTCTCCACAGATCAAAGCTGTTTATTTGTGATTAGAGCAGCTTATTATCAACCGCTGTGTGAGGAGAGAAAGAAATGTGCAAGGAATGATACAAGAGGAGAGAAAGAGAGAGAGAGAGAGAGAGAGAGGGAGCAGCATAAGAGAGCAATGTGTGTGGGAATGTGTTTGTGTGTATGAATACCTGTGAGAATGTGTGTGTGTGTGTGTGTGCGTGTACGAGTGCGTGAATATGTGTTTGTGTGTAGGAGTACGCAAGAGTGTGTGTGCATGTGTGTGTGTGTGTGTGTGAATACGCGTTTATATGAAGACCTGTGAGAATGTGCGTATGTGTGTGTGTACGAGCGTGTGATTATGTGTTTGTGTGTAGGAGTACGCAAGAGTGTGTGTGTGTGTGTGTGTGTGTGTGTGTGAATGTGTTTGTATAAAGACCTGTGAGAATGTGTGTGTGCGTGCATATTTATGTGTGAATATCTGTTTCTGTGTAGGAGTACGCGAGAGAATGTGTGTGTGTGTGTGTGTGTGTGTGTGTGCGCGTGTGTGTGTATGTGTGTGTGTGCACACTGGCATGTAGGAGTTTGAGTGTGTGCATATCACTGCGAGAGCGTGAGTGAGCTGACCAATCATAACGCACTGGATCTTTATGGAGCTCTACAGACAGCGACATGTAGAGCTGGCTGCTTTACACAGATGGGGGCATACATAAAGATCCAGTCCAAAAACCGTTTCCATGGTTATTTTCAGAAAGGCATTCTGCTCGAATGAAGCATTGCCGTTTGTTGATTTGATCTTTCCACATGTACTGCTAAACAAAGAGAGCTTTCCATGCTGTGTCACCAAAGAGGCTACGGGCATAAAATCCACTCATTTGTTGCACTGTAATACAGGAAATGATGTAAGTCTTGGTTTTACCATTATTTATTTTCATGACCGGGTCTTGCTTGAACGGGTGCGTGACGTCTAGGCCTGACTGTGTATTAAATTCAACTTTCACATAAATAGAGCAGCTAACAGACTGCTTCCTGCGGCGTTTCCACTGCCGCGAGGAAAATCTTCCGTCTTCGCTCCTCTCGAAAATCTCCTGGGACGTGGATGATGACAGAGAGCTGGGCTTCGCGGATCTCTTAATTAGGTCAGGGATGCGGCCAATCAGAACGCTGATCCTCAGCACAGGAGGGGGGCGTGCCGATGCCCGTTTTAAAAATTTAATCAACCCACTGTACGCACTTTAAAGACACGGACCATAGACCAGGGGCGCCTCTCTTAGACTGATGCTTTCTGTTCCAGCACCTCACTCGAGCCATCGGCCCCAGCGTGGGATTGACGCCTCTCTGCCCTGATTACCCACAGGTCTCTGCAGCGATGGACACGCGCTGCGGGAGGCCTGCTGGGACGGGAGCGTAGACTGAACAGAGCGTTCTCCACCCTGCTGTGTTAAACGCATGTTCCTGAGTTCAGTCCGAAGCTTCTGCCGAGCATGGGCCCCAGGTGCACTACCTCGGTGGGCACCGACCAGGCCACCGAATGTACGGCCTCAGTGCACCTGCAAAAGCAGCAGCGGGAGTAGCATTATTGTCTACACTGACACCAGCAATTTAACTGAGTGTGCAGTCTTCAGGGCCAGCGTTACTGTCCATAGATGATCTTTGTTGACATCTGTGCCATATATGGTCTTGGTGGACATCTGTGTCACTATTGACCATGCAGTGGTCTCCACGGACACCAATGAGGCTCCACCTCGCTCCCTGCCCTGACCCACAGGCTGGCACTCTGCCTCTTGGGCTGCAGTTTTACAGGTCAATGAAGTGCGCCTCCTATAGGTCAGGCCTATGATCACAGGCTAAACAACACCCCCCCCCCCCACCCATACTAACTACAGGTCCCTAAGGGGTGACCGCTAAAACCCCATACAAGCCTGAGAGCTCATAAGAACACCACACCCACCCAACTGAGCTCAACCTCACACCGTAGCATTGATCGGTAACCTGCTTGTCAGGTACGCACCTGTAACTAGACCACAGGGCGGTTGACACTTCCGACGGGGTTCCCCAGAACGGGCTTCCCGTACCCCCTCAGAAACGCGGTCACGGGGAGTCCTCTAGGCCGGGCGCGTTCCTCTTTGTTGATTTCCCGTCGTGCAGCCCTCGACAACAGATCAATAACCGCCGCACGCAATCCAATTCCTGGCGATCCGGCTCAAAGCCGACCTTGAAACGGGCTTTTAAATTTACGAGGGTAATAAACGGGCGCTGGTTTGGGCCTCCGACGCCCAGGCGCGGTGGAAAATCACAGCGTAAACACGCCCGAGGCGGCTCTGAGGGTGCCGGCGGAATACGTCCCCGAAACCGTGCCGGGGCAGGGGGGTGGGGGTGTTGGGGTGGGAGGGAACACTGACACAGAAACGAGGGAAATCAACTGTGTAATAGCACAAGGTGAGCGGCTCTGACTGGCAATGGGTGTTTGTGAGCAGGGGGCCACATCACACATAGGCCCTTGTCTCAGTGCATTTCCTTCTGATGACTTTTTTATTGGTGCTAACTTCATGTGTATATTTTCATTTTTGTCATTCAAGTATCATTTCTTTTTGATCAATTTGTGTCACTGTTCACAGCTGCATTTCGGTGTCTTCTGTCCCTGAGTCCATGAAATATCCTCACTGGCACAAAGAAGCCAGACACAGCCGGTGTGTCTGCGTTTGAAATATGAGAATTTGCCGGATATTTAAAAAAAATATGATGCTGTCTGACTGTCCCATAAAGCCTCATATTCCGGAGTCCTTGAGGGTTCACAAGGAAGTAGACAAGATGGGTGGGTGTGGTCTCTTTCGATCAATCAGAACCGCAAGAACCGTCAGCATCCAGGTGAAGGTTTAAGTAGCTGGACTGCCCCAGAGAGACAGGGCCCACTTCAGACAGCAGTGCGCTAGCACCTATCCCAACAGACCTCGCGCCAACATACAGACAGCCAATCGGAGTCAGTCAGCCCGGAACAGTACTGATGTCCTTTCAGTTTTAAACCTGACTGGACTTTTCCATGTGAGAGTCTGCTTTAGGCACTTGCTACAGGGTTCCCATGTTGTTCCTCATCCCAGTGTGTGTTTTATCTACTGTGGCCTGGCTGAGGGAGATGATTTTAAAAGCAGCCGTACTGGAGAGGGCCGTGGCGTGGGGTGCTCCATGGTGCTGTGCTCTTCGGCGGCAGGCCTGTCAGGAGTTTTCTGGAAGAAGCGCGACCCTCGTAGGGGCTGAACTGCGTAAAAGCACCTCGCCCCGAACTCGCCCCCCCGAGCACCGCCCCGGCCCTGACTCCCGGCACGCACAGCTGTCCCGTCACAGGTCGGCAGGCCCGGGACGCCCCGTAAATTTTCACCGTTCGTCCTGGGCCGCGGGTTTGGAAAGATTTCCACCCTGAGCAACAGCGTGGGAGTGAAAACCTCGGCCTGCCCTTTCTGTTCTCTCCGACCCTCCAGCCCCCGGAACTTTCTCCGCTGAAGTTCTCGCTGTGTCTCTCAGCCAGGAGAGGAAGCGCTTGGGGTCAGAGAGCTGATTACCGGGGAGGCGTGATGACGGTGCTTCACCCTGCATTCCTTTAGCCTGCGCGTGCCAGGGCGGGATCTCCCACACGAGGATCTCCAGGCTTACGAGGAAAGAAACCCTAAAATGAGCCAGCGCCCAGTCGCAGCCACAGACCGCCTGTCAACTAGAAATGTACTAGTGCGTAAGAACAGACCACGTGGAAACGCAGAGCTCGGCCTGGGCGGCAAGGCGGGAGGCTCGCTCTGCCACGGCAGGTACGCGACGGACAAGACAGGACAAGACCGGGACGAAACAGATCACCAGCACTGCAGGTACCGACACAAAACAAACCCCCTCCAGTGAATCTAAACAACCACAAAAAAGAACCTTCCATTATGTTCGCGAGGAAGCATTACTCAGGAGCCGAAGTTCTATTGGTGGTTGACGTGGTTGTGACATCACAACAGATGAGAATGTCACAGCAGAGGGACACAATGCAGCAGGGGTTCACCACAGGGACCCGGTGTGTGTGTGCTGGCCTCTGTCACCACCACTTATTCTGACCTAGTTTTCTAAACGGCTGCACACGCCAGCGCTGGCTAACTCCGCGATCCGACCACAGGACGCATGCTTAGCTGCAGCTCGTGACTTCACAAAACATTTCCGATCATTTTCAGATAAGCCGGTCAAACACACTCCCCACTCTCAGGCTCTGGACTACCTTTCCCATCATGCTCTTGGTGAAAGGCATTTGAGACTTTTGGATGTGACCCAGGAGTCTGGTTAATGTGCACCAGTTTAAGACCGCTGGCTTTCGGTCCCAGTTCGGCTCTGGTTGACAAAAAACAGCCTTCTACTCCGGAGGTCCACCAGCTTCACGGATTTTGGGCCCGGAAAAAATCGAAAATCGAAAATCTCACCCCCAAGGTGGTGAACATGCAGCTACATAAGTCAGCCATAGCCCTGAGGGTGTGAGGCTATGGGAAGGGGTGTGAGTGTTATGTAGAGAGAGGACATGCTGTTCTGGTCCAAAGTTTGAGGCAGTACCCAGGGTGGAGTTACAGCGTGTACCCTCCCCCCCCCCCCCCCGACTGCCCCGAGCACTACAGGGGGAAAAAATGCCACGGTGCTTACCGGAACATTCTTTCTACATCACCGAAATCTGCTGACTCGAGCTGAATTAATACACACGCACGCGCGGCACACACACGCATGCGCGCGCGCATGGGTGCGCACACACGCGTTCACAAATGTATATACTGTACGTGCACACGCATGCAGACACACACTTCCTCCTAATCTCTCTCTCTTCTCTGCTGAAGGACCAGATGGTGCATTCAGAAAGCGAGAGTAAAAGAGAATGAAAGAGAAAAAGAAAAAGAGACACAAGAACAGAAAGACAGTAAAAAAAAGTGAGAGAGAGAGATAGAGAGAGAGAAAAGCAGCAGCACTATATTCCATAAACCTGACACCTATCTGTTTCTCCATTTGTGTTTATTTAGTCTTCACTATGTGTACTACGTAGGGAGTGGGTTAGGGTTAGGGTTAGGATTAGGGTCATCTGAAAGGTGATTGGATACCTGGGCAGCTCGTCCAGGCTGGGCGCGGGGGACAGGAAGTTGTGCTTCAGGTTGAGGTGCGTCAGGTCCTGGCTGTAGAACAGGTTCGGGGGAAGCTGCTCCAGACTGCAGCAGGACAGGTCTACAGAGCTGATACGCTGGGACACCATCTGAGATAGAGAGGGAGAGAGAGAGAGGGGGGAGGGAGACAGACAGCGAGAGAGAGAGAGAGAGTGGGAAAGGGAGAGGAAGAGAGAGGGAGGGAGAGAGATGAATAGAGAGTGATGATGTTAATGGTGTTTCTGCTTCTGTCCTAGTTTTATAGTTTAGTATTTCAGTTCTTGCTTTTCATCAAATGTGATTGCATTTCTCTGGATTAATCTTTTACAATTATTTCCTTCAACAGTTAAACACAAATTACTGCCACTTTCTCCCTCTCACATGCACACACTGAATATGGCACAATATTACATAAACCATTTCAGAGTAAAAATGCACACAAACAAGGAACCACATTCTTTCTACACACTGTCATACATTTTGATATATATTCAGAAGATACTATTATAATAAATATAGTATAATAGATAATTATACTATATTAGATAATATTTCAAACTGCATGTTGAAGCAGGTCTAATTCTTTCTGTAAGGGCTTGTTCTGTACGGGAGCTTTCTCTGCGCCCGATCCGGGCGGGAATATCCAGCCCGGAGAAGCTCTATTCTGGGCCCCCCCTGCGGGCAGTGGTAGAGCTAGGCCACATGCTCGCCTCGTGGAGAATGAGGAAAATAGGCCTCCCCGGTCGCCCTGATTGAGCAGGGGAAGGAGAGAGAGAGCTCGCGGAAAGCAGTGCTGAAAGTAGGGCTCGAGTCATTCCTGATGCACGAGGGCTTGTCTTCTAGAGTAATATCAGCTTAACTTTCATCATTAGCCAAGGCCTCAATTCTCGCTTTTCTATTACAGTAATAATCCCACTGAGCCACTGTGTACGTGGCATGCATACGGAATGCATTCTGGGACAGTCCTGATAACCATTAATCTTCCCAAAGACTACATTACCCAGAGTGCCTTCGGCCCCAGCATGGTTCCTGGTAAATGAATGAGTCTACGGGTGAGCTGTGCCCCCGCCTCCATACCTCTGGTACTCAGTCGGTATTTGTAGTCACTCACAGTGTATCCAGTCAGTACGTGCAGTCTCTCACAGTGCCTGTAAGCCTTCACAGAGTCTGACAGCAGTAATAGTCTTATCGGCTAGGCTGCTCGTGGCGTATGGAGCGATTTTTTAGTGTTCGCGTTCATCCTTCTTCACCCCCTCTGCTCGGAAGACTCACCTTGGAGGCTTGGCGCTGCCACCTCAGGTGCTCGGTGAAGCTGTCGAAGCTGACGTAGTAGATGTGGCTCTGGGGCCCGGCTGAGCTGAACGCCAGGCAGTGGCTGTGCCTCTTCACCTCCTCCACCTGCAGGGGGCGATAGAGAGAGAGAGAGACAGGAAGACCCCGCCCCTTTAACATAAATACATTCACACCATAACCCAGAATTCTTCACACTACAGATTCTCATAGAGCGCTGAACAGTTGGTAAAGTTGCGGTAGCCACTAATAATAAAATAAATAAAAAAGCAGCCATGAGCTTTTTTTCTTCCTTATTACTAAGAACATACTCCTCGGTTGCATTCACCGCGAGCTCGGACTATAAATGGAGTTAGTTTCACATCTATCTATAATGCCAAGTCACTTAAAGCAAAAAATAAAATAACAGCGTCAATCGAAGGACATTCATAAAGCAGACCTGCCTGTCATCTGTTAAATTCCCTCCCACTCAACGCTGGAGCTTTTCCATTGTCATGCTCGCTGGCCCGAGCCCACTCAACCGCTATTATAAATGAAGTCTGCGCCAAAATAATACGAAAAATGCCAAAAGCCTAGCTTCATTAAAAAGACTAGCTTATTTAAAAGCCTACCTTCACAATGATATGACAGAAGCTTCTTATTCAAAGGCAGAGCCATCTTTGTGAAATATCTGACACCACCCCCACACGCTCTATCAAAAAATCTGTGGTAAGAAATCAAGTGTTCTGTGCTTTTTTTGTCTCTCCACAGAAGCCGTCAATGGAGTGTCGCTTGATTTCTTGTCTCCTCACAATGGTGGACATTTTCTACTTCAGAAGAGACCCAGGCAATAAGATAAAGCACAGCAGAAGGATATTAATAGATTCCTCCCGTCAATAATTGATATTCTGCGCGCTCCTGGCATGTTTGTTCTGTGAGAAGAGGCAGCCAGGAGGCAGATATCTCTGGCTAGCGTTCCAGCGCGCAGGACAGCACAAGCACAGCCCAGCTGGTTTCGGTGGGAGCTGACGCTGAGTGGAGGCCTGGCCTGCCGTACTGTACTTGGCTGTAGGTCAGGATGGAAAAGCAAGTTTTTTTTTTTGGGGGTATGGAAAATCTGTCCCCTTACAACCCCCCCGCTCTGTAATCTGGAGTCAGAGTTTAGCTGTCGATCGCAGATAGCAGCATCACATAAAATAAAGATAAAATGCTTCTTTTTTTAAAGAAGAAGAAGAAGAAGAAGAAGGAGCCGTTCCAAGCGAAAGCGCTGCTCGTGCGGTCTCGCACGCTAACAGCCGCGCCTGCTTGACGAGCGTTAGCGACATCGGGAGCGGCGGGACAAAAGCAAGGCTCCTGAAAAGCTCGCCCTCCGGCTGTCCTGTCGAAGGAAATGAAAGACTTCAGCCCCGCAGTCATGTCTGAGAGGATCCACAAAAGCCGGAAGAACGTGCTGGAGATGTGGGCGTGGCAGAACAGGCTTGCAGTTCGAGCGGAGCCGCCCACTCCCGATGAAAAGGATAGCGGGAGGGTTAGCTGCGGGAGGGTTAGCCGCAGGCGGAAAAAAAAAAGTGAGTTCCCCCCAGCGGGGCCCGCAAACTTGGGGGGGGGGGGGGGGGGCAGTGAGACAAAGACGTATAAGACGGGCTCGGATTCATAAAAGGTCTCTGAGCGCTAATCTAAGATCAGGTTTCTCCTGTCCGTACCCTAACCTTATACAATCCCAGCTAAATGCGAAAGATCACGACCCATTTCTGAACAGGAGCACTGATCTAGGATCAGGTTTTCACTGTCCATATCCTACCCTTACACATTCTCAGCCGAATGCAAAAACATATCCCAAATTTATACAGACAGGGAAAACCTCATTTTAGATCATAAAGATAAAGCTCATTATGAATATGCGCCCTAATTTAGGATCGGGTTTGACAGTTAGCGCACAACGTACAAGGTTAGCATGTGGGGGGGAGGGGGCGGTACATACCTTTCCACCAATCAGGGGCAGGACGTGCATTTTGCCCGACTGGCTGTCCTTGACGGAGGAGACGATGAGGCAGGTGCCGCACAGGATGACCTGGCGGCGGCTCCAGCGGTTGACGGGCAGCTGCATCTTGCCCTTGCGCACGTTGTAGGTCCCCGACAGCTGCACGCGCTCAGAACCCTCGATACTCTGGGGCTTCCCTGGAAAGCAGAGAAACAGCACCTCAGAAAAACAGTCACCGCTCAGAGTCAAATATTTGTGCCCAAGTAACTGGGTTGGCCTGAGACTGGGGATTTAGACGGGTGAAATGGCTGAAACTGGTACACTGTTTAAAGTACAGTACGGGGGTGACAAAATCCAGGCTCCTGGAATGATGACAAAACCAACCGAACAGAAATTTACCCAACCGCTGGGTCATTCACCAGGGTGACTTTCTGAAGATCAGACTTAAGTTTGTGGCGATGGCTTTGAGCAGTATGATGTCATCACGGGTTTGGACAGGGAATCCGCGTCCGCTTGGCTGGAGAACCCCGGTGAATTTGGGGCAGCCGCACGCCCTTGACGGCGCTCGGATGTGGAGGCGGTCCCCGGGTCCGAGCGTGCGGATGTGGGCGTCCACGCCCTTACTGCGCCAGGGCTTCCTGCTTCGCGTCCGCGGACCGTCGGTCGAAGCGCTGAGGCGGCGTTACCTCATTTCCAGTCTACAGTACGCGAGGAACGCAGGAAGAGGAAGTGCTCGAGGCGCCAAACCCGCCGGGGTCTGCCCGACAGCCACGCCTGGGCCCACGAGCGCCAAGCGTAAGAACGCCTGTGCGTTTCAGCATTCAGCGATTAAGCCACCGATTGGCCCAAGTCTAAATCGGCTGCCGACTGAAGGGGAACCCCTTCGCCCTGCAGGCACCGTGGCCCCTCCGGGACAGGAGCGTGAAACCCCTGCAAGAAGAGGCCGCAGCTCTAACGAAAAGCAGTTCCCCTGCGCCAGAGCCTGACTGTGCTGACTGTGCTGTTGTCTGCACACTGCGTTTTTGTCATGTTTTGATTCTGGCTGTGTAGATGTTCAGCTCTCCTCTGTCGTGCTTGTTTGCGTACAGCGTTTGCCCTGAACACGGCCAGCACGCGGTCCCTGCTAAACAGGCAATACAGATGTACCCATATATAACTATATATATACAGATGTACCCATATATAACTATATATATACAGATGTACCCATATATAACTATATATACAGACATATCCATATATATCTATATATATACAGATGTATCCATGTATAACTATATATATATACAGATGTATCCATGTATAACTATATATATACAGACATATCCATATATAACTATTTATACAGATGTATCCATATATAACTATACATATACAGATGTATCCATATATAACTATATATACAGATATATCCATATATAACTATATATATATAGATGTATCCATATGTAACTATATATAAATGCATCCATATATAACTATATATATATATATATATAAATGTATCCGTATATAACTGCACACACCCATGAGAAGTGTAGCAGGGAACCCCTCCCACAATGCAGCTGAACCACAGCTCCGTGACAGAGCGCTGGCCTAATAAAGGCTGTCAGGTCTGAGCGTCACCCCGAGAGAGACGGGCCAAAGCCCGCCGACAGGAAATGGGCTTTCGCGTCACCCCCCGCGCCGCGCCCCAGAATTCCCGGCTGGCCGCGGCTCGATAAACCGCAGACAGCGCCGGGAGACGGGGCGACGGGGATCGATGGGGAAAAGACGCCCCCCCCCCCCGGCCCCCGCTCCGTCCGTCTGCGTGGACGTCGGGGCCGGGTACAGCGAGCCTTCATGGTGATCGCAGGAGATCGTCGATAAGCGACCGTGTGCAATAAAACAGACAGCCCATTTGCATGACTGACAACCCATCCAGCCAATGACAATTGCTGAATAATCAGTTAGCATACGTGTACTGTGAAAGCAATGACCCCCCTTCCCCCCCCCCCCCAAAAAAAAAAAAAAAGACATAAATAACTGTGAAACATGGACAATCTGCAGGCCGGAGGAAGTGCTGCATCACACATGGTGGTAACTGCAACATCCGTCCGTCAGTTAGCTGGCCTGTTCTTCTCATGTCTCTGCTGTCCTTCACTCATCTATCTATCTATCTATCTGTCTGTTCCCATCCACCGTTTCCCTCTCCCTGTCCTCCCTGAATACAACCCCACCCTCACAGGATCAGTCTCTCCATCCCCTTGCGGTAGAGAGGCTGTTGTGCGTGTGCGTTTCATACGCAATACAGGTTTCTCACCTGTGTTTTTCATGCTTTATGCTCCTGTGTCACCTGCAAAGCAAGCCATCTATGTCTGTTTGGGAGACTTTTTTTTCTTCTCGTACCAAGACGTGTATTTTTTTTTTTTTCGCGTATTTTCCACCCATCCCCAGCTGTGAACACGACGGGGGGTTCAGCCTGAGAGCGAATCTGCTTCCGCGCTCCCACGGAGAGCGAGGAGACCGGGGGAAGAGCGCGCTTCTAACGCCCTTTTACGGCGCTCAATTATTTACACAAACCAGAGCACCGCGCGGTTAGCCTAACGTAGCGCGCCGCCGCCGAACACGCTCTGCGTTTCATTCCGGGACTCAAACACGTGTAGCCCTGGGCGGGGGGTGGGGTGGGGGGGGGTGTGTGTGGGGGGGGGGGTGCGGTGGCTCCGCTGGACTGAACAGCCTGGCCGCTGTGCGCTGTGACTGCAGGGTTCAAAATCCCGCAGCAGGTCTGCATTCACGGGCCGGGGCGCATCGACGCTAACGGTCGCTAAGCTGCCCGCCCCTGCTGGGGTCAGCCGCGCCAGTGTTAGCTCAGCCTAAACGCCGCTGAAAAGTGGACTAGCCCGGATTTACCAACGCTGAGCGGCTGAAGTAATGTGAACAGATTGGATCCATTGTAGGTGTATCCACAGACACACACACACACATATTCATTTTATTTGGGTGTAGGGCAGTAATTCAGGGGGTGATTTTCAGAAAGATCTGTGTACCAGCAGATGAATTTACACACACCAGCAGCGACAGGAAAGCAGCTCAGACAGCAGGAGAGCACCCAGAAAAACCAACTGCCCAAGGACTGCAAGGTATCCCGAAGATCTAATCAATAAGCAGGAAATCCAAAAACTCATCTTCATCATGTGGCATACTGAAGGACTCCGAGTCCAAACCCAGGTTGGAGACCACCCCCGACCCCCTGTCCCATTGCTCCTCGGCCCCTCATCCCCGCGGCCGTCCATTTTAAGAGACCGTGTGAAGCCGGCCCCTCCCTCCACCAGCTCATTTCAGTGTGACGGGAACTGAAGACACCCCTCAGAACAAAGGATCTAAAACTGCCTCCAGGGGCCTGGGGGCTTCCACAGCGCCCCGTCAGGCGGTCCCGCAGAACGAGGTCACGTGGCGGGGAAAGAAACGCTGGCGCCTCCAACGACACAGCCGTCTGAAGCGTCGCCCCCGGCGACGGTGGAGATGGGGGGGCGACGCTTTTGGAAACTGTTTTTTTCAGGCCGGCAAACTGAAGAAACCGTGGCGGGATATTGATGGGCGGAGTTAAGAAGGACATCCAGCTCTGACAGACAGCCCGAGAGCTGCTCTGCCCTGAAACAGATGGGCGTGCCACTCTAATGACCCCCTCAGTATCGGTTTCCCTTCTTTCCTCTTTATTCCTCTTTTTCTTTTTTGCTCACACCCTCGCTCTTTCGGTTCCCCTCTTGGTCTTCTTCTGCCTCCGCTTCTCTGTCTGTCTTACGCTGTCTTGTCCAAGGTCAAAGAACTGTTCATTTTGGGGCGTGGTCTCAGAGGGCTCCCCCTGGTGGTTGACGGCAGTAACATACTCAAGCTCGCTGTCCTTCCCCCTTCATTTCCTGACCTGAGTACTCAGGTACGCCTTGAGGCTGCTCACCTGTGTGACCCTCACCTGTGCATGATACCCAATCACTCTTCACTCTGTGCAGCTCTGGCGTGTGAATACTAACACACACATCTGGGCAAACAGATCTCCCCACCTCTCTCTTTTCAGATGTTGTTTGACAGATAGCAGCCTGTATTCAAGCAAAGTTGAAAAAAGGAGGACTGGATTGAATCAAC